>NC_069501.1:585971030-585976030 GCF_027579735.1 Bombina bombina | reverse complement strand
TATGAGAAGCAGCCTTTCCACCGCCACTCCGCTATCTGCAGTGCACTGCTTCTTCTGCTGATCCAATGCAGCTTTTCACACGCTCCCTTCAATGTCATTATGTTTCAATACATCTCCAATTCATTGTGCTCTTATTAATAAAGCAATACATTTACTGCTGCAAAAAATGTTTAAAGAAACAGGTTGTAATATCATCAAATAAAGAAAATAATGTTAATGATTCTTTCATATTTCATTCTGTGGATAGCCTTTTTTGAAAAATGTCATTCTCTGGGTATCCTTTGTTGAATAACTTTATTTTAATACTCCAGTACACGAAGAAACAGGTTGTAATATCATCAAACAAAGATTAATAAAAATAATGTTAATGATTCTTTCATATTTCTTTCATTCTCTAGATATCCTTTGTTGAAAAACGTCATTCTCTGGATATCTTTTGTTGAAAAACTTTATTTAAATACTCCAGTACACAAAGAAACAGGTTGTAATCATCAAATAACGATTAATCAAAATAATGTTAATGATTCTTTCATGTTTCTTTCATTCTCTGGATATCCTTTGTTGAAAAATGTAATTCTCTGGATATCCTTTGTGGAAAACTTTATTTAAATACTCCAGTACACGAAGAAACAGGTTGTAATAAAGATTAATCAAAATAATGTTAATGCTTCTTTCATGTTTCTTTCATTCCCTGGATATCCTTTGTTGAGAAATTGCATTCTCTGAATATCTTTTGTTGAAAAACTTAATTTAAATACTCCAGTACACGAAGAAACAGATTGTACAATCATCAAATAAAGATTAATCAAAATAATGTTAATGCTTCTTTCATGTTTCATTCTTTGGATATCCTTTGTTGAGAAATTTAATTCTCTGAATATCTTTTGTTGAAAAACTTTATTCCAGTACACGAAGAAACAGGTTGCAATATCATCAAATAAAGATTAATAAAAATAATGTTAATGATTCTTTCATATTTCTTTCATTCTTTAGATATCCTTTGTTGAAAACTTTATTTAAATACTCCAGTAAACGAAGAAACAGGTTGAAATATCATCAAATAAAGATTAATCAAAATAATGTTAATGCTTCTTTCATGTTTCTTTCATTCTCTGGATATCCTTTGTTGAGAAATTTTTATTTTCTGGATATCTTTTGTTGAATAACGTTATTTAAATACTCAAATACATGAAGAAACAGGTTGTAATATCATCAAATAAAGATTAATAAAAATAATGTTAATGATTCTTTCATATTTCTTTCATTCTCTGGATATCCTTTGTTGAAAAATGTAACTCTCTTAATATCCTTTGTTGAAAAACTTTATTTAAATACTCCAGTACACGAAGAAAAAGGTTGTAATATTCATCAAATAAAGATTAATAAAAATAATGTTAATGATTCTTTCATATTTCTTTCATTCTTAGATATCCTTTGTTGTAAAATGTAATTCTCTGGATATCCTTTGTTGAAAAACTTTATTTGAATACTCCAGTACACGAAGAAACAAGTTGTAATATCATCAAATAAAGATTAATAAAAATAATGTTAATGATTCTGTCATATTTCTTTCATTCTCTGGATTTCCTTTGTTGAAAAATGTCATTGTCTTAATATCCTTTGTTGAAAAACTTTATTTAAATACTCCAGTACACGAAGAAACAGGTTGTAATATCATCAAATAAAGATTAATAAAAATAATGGTAATTAGTCTTTCATATTTCTTTCATTCTCTGGATATCCTTTGTTGAAATTTTTCATTCTTTAGATATCCTTTGTTGAAAAACGTTATTTAAATACTCCAGTACACGAAGAAACAGGTTGTAATATTCATCAAATAAAGATTAATAAAAATAATGTTAATTATTCTTTCATATTTCTTTCATTCTCTGGATATCCTTTGTTGAAAAATATATGAAGTAATATACTACTGTTAGCTAGCTTATAACATTTTATTAGTCAATGACATGGCATATATATTTTTTAAGCCGCCTAATGAACAAAGTTTTTTCAATTTACTTCAGTTATCACTTTTATTTAATTCTCTGTATATCCTATGGTTAAAAAAACAAAGTAGTACACTACTGGGAGCTAGCTGAGCACATTTATTTATTCAATGACAAGGCATATTTGTGTTAAGCTGCCTAATCAACAAACGTGTTTCTAATTTATCATGTTTGTTTCATTCTCTGTATATCCTTTGATTAAAAAAGGAAATAATACACTACTGGGAGCTAGCTGGGCACATTTGTTGACTCAATGACAAGGCATATATTTGTAAAGCTACCTAATGAACAAACGTCTTTCCAATTTACTTCTGTTATCATGTTTGTTTCTTTTTCTGTATATCCTTTTTGGCAAAATAAAGTAATACACTAGTGGGAGCTAGCTGAGCACATTTGTTGAGTCAATGACAAGGCATATATCTTTTTAAAGCCGCCTAATGAACACATTTTTTAAAATATGGTTTATCCAACAATTCAATGGCTGAACTGAATTGTATCTCTTTTTCCATGAGTGCTCAACACTCCTGCCAGACCATTTTTACTGTATTTTTTCTCCCCATACTTTTCCTGGCCACGAGAAATGTTATCTAATAAGAAGCCTATTTCTATACAATTTGGTTTCCCTCAAAAATATGCTTTATACAGCAATTCAAGGGTTAAAGTGAATTTCATCCACTTTCCATGAGTGTTCACCACTGGAAACACAATCTCATAGGAAGCCTGTTGACACACAATTTGCTTTCCACCAGAAATATGGTTTATACAGCAATTCAAGGGTTAAACTGACTTGTATTTTCTTTCCATGAGTGATCAACATTCCTGCCAGACCATTCTCATGGTTTTTACTCTCCCCATACTCTTTCTGGCCATGGGAAATGCTATTTCATAGGAATCTTTTTGCCATAAATTTTGGTTTCACCCAGAAATATGCTTTAGAAAGCAATTGAATGGTTCAAGTTACTTTTATCTCTTTTACTTGAGTGCTCAACACTCCTGCCAGACCATTCTCACGGTAGTTACTCTCCCTATACTCTTCCCGGACATGGGAAATGCAATCTCATAAGAATATTATTGACCTAAAATTAGGTTTCCCCCAGAAATATGCTTTATACAGAAATTGAACGGTTAAAATTACTTCGAAATGTTTTACTTGAATGCCCAAGACTCCTGCCAGATCATCTTCACTTACAATAGGAGCATTGCGCAAAAGCCGGTTACAAGGAGAATAGAAAAATGACACGGATCACAAGAACATGCTGATGTCACTGATGACAAAAAGGGGAGGGGCTTAACAGACATTTTGAAATGGCTGCGGCGCGAACAGTAAGTGATTTTACTCGCACACACAATATATTTGAAAACTGAGCTCCATTGGTAAATGATGATCGAAGGAAAGTTTATATGTATAACTTAAAATGGTTTTTGGGTTGACTGTCCCTTTAATTTTCACAACTCTATTACACTGTCATGAGCACACCTGAGCTTGGGTGGGGTGCTTTAACCAATGGGAGCTGGTCAGTCTCCCTGATTATGTTTTAATGCAAATACAAAATTTGGTTTAGAACACCTTACAAACAGGGCCGGACTGGGAAATCAGACCAGCCCTAGAAATTTGTATAGACCAGCCCAGCTCTGCCCCCTCCAGCCTAGCCATGCTCCCTCCAGTCTAGCCACGCCCCCTCCAAGCCAATATATATATATATATATAATATATAAATTATAATATATGAATATATATATATATATATATATATATATATATATATATATATATATTAGTCATTGCTACATACACATGTGTTACATACATATACAGTATGTGTCTGTCACTAACACGAGCAGCTATTTCCCCCCGCCATAGGGATTGCACACCTACTGAAGACCTGTATCTGTCAGAATGGAAATTACTATTAACAGGACTTTTAGGCTGACATTTCAGCAGTAAACACTGTAGACTTCTGTAAAGGTGTGTACTACTGGACTTGTTCACATAATAATTAGTAAAAAAATAATACATACATGATCGTGATCGATTCAGAGAGAGAGCCTGCCTCTGCGTTGCTGCCAAGTGAAGTTGCCGCCGGCTGCTGTGAGTGTTCCGCCGCCGACTTTCTTCCGTCCCTCCCACACGTGACCCCATGTGGCCTGCATACTCAACAACGGCTCAGCTTGCTGACGCAGCTGCTCCCAGGCTCCCTCCACTATCAAGAAGACAGTTAGTCAACTCAGTGACGTCACGTAAGCCGCCGGCCCACCTGACCTGGCCCGCATAATAATTCCTCCCTGCCTGGCCCAGCCTCCCACCGCCTCATCCAGTGACACTGACAGACTGAGCCTGTGACTGTGAGTGACAAGCAAACACAGACTCAGTCAGTCACTGTCTGAGTGATTCGCTATTTGGCCAGGCCCAGGCTAAGTTACTAGTTGCGGTAAGGTTAGGTTGGTAAGGTTAGGTTAACTTGCGGAGGGTCGGAGGCTTAGGGGGTTATTACTAGACACAGTGCAGTCACAGTCCAGACAGTGAGAATAAGTGTAAGGGACTATTAGATTAATAATTTACCGGCCGCAATTATTATCGCAAACTATAATAATATATAATATTGCAACCAATGCATCATCTACAGCAGCAGCCAGCCTGAGGCTGAGCCCAGCCCAGCTGGGCTGCCGGCCCACTAGGATTTTTCCCGGTATCCCGGCTGCCCAATCCGGCCCTGCTTACAAAAAGTTTATATACACATCTTTGAGAGTGCTGCCAATATGACCTAGTCAATACACAAACAAAAAGGTATTAGCGCACATCCATTTTCCAAAAGCACAACATATTTTTTGAACTGCTGCAAAAAAATGCCTGCAAAAAACATCAAGAGACAACTACTCTTTTTAAATAAAATTGGGATCTTAGTCACACAATATGGCCATATTTTGCTTAACCAGTCACCACTTACAAGGTTCCCCAATATAGATTGGTCCTAACACTACAGTCCTTTAGCCACA
>NC_069501.1:585928530-585968530 GCF_027579735.1 Bombina bombina | reverse complement strand
CAATGACACAGACCTTGCTGTCAGTCTTTTTTGCAGTGCATTAAAACTTATTCAGATTAGTGTTTTTCCACCAACCCACTCGCATGCACCTATACTTACGATTTTTTTTATTGGCACATCAGTGACAGCCAATTTTACGAATATCCACCAGCGCAACTGAGCAAGTGCAAAGTATGTCAGAGACTGGGAGTGGGCTGCTAGCCGGCTCGGCATCACATGATCTCGCACACAACCGGGGCGACTCAACCAAGGGAAAGGCACTCAGTCAGTGTCCAGTGATATACTTAAAGGGACACTAAACCCAAACATTTTCTTTCATGATTCAGGAAGAGAATACAATTTTAAATAACATTCCAATTTACTTCTATTATCTAATTTGCTTCATTCTTTATATATCCTTTGTTGAAGAAATAGCAATGCACATGGGTGAGCCAATTACACGAGGCATATATGTGCATCTACCAATCAGCAGCTACTGAGCATATCTAGATATGCTTTCAGCAAATAATATCAAGAGAATGAAGCAAATTAGATAGGTGGTACATCGCCATAGAACAGGCTAACAGTGGTATTGAGCTGGTTGTTTGCTCCTATGAGTGCACTTCTCTCTGTATGTATTGTCTCCCTAAGGGAAAAAAGGACAACCAGGCGTGGACTCCTTGCTCAGTGTTCTTAGAGGAATATGGCTACACCTCACTGACGAGGCTGAATGAAGGCTGAACAATACATCTAGTAAAAACTATCACTGTTTTTCATAAAACAGCATACAAGTATATAGCAAAAAATGTTTTTTTATTCAAAATTTAAATACACTGTTGTTCATTTTTGTTTTTGGCTGGAATGTCCAAAAGTGAAACATTATTTGTTCAAGGACAGAACTCTCTTATCCTAATATACAACTTTGTTTAAAGGGACACTGAACCCAAATGTTTTCTTTCGTGATTCAGATAGAGCATGAAATTTTAAGCAACTTCCTAATTTACTCCTATTATCAAATTTCCTTCAATCTCTTGGTATCTTTATTTGAAATGCAAGAATGTAAGTTTAGATGCTGGCCCATTTTTGATGAACAACCTGGGTTGTTCTTGCTGATTGGTGGATAAATTCATCCACCAATAAAAAAGTGCTGTCCAGAGTACTAAAACAAAAAAAGCCTAGATGCCTTCTTTTTCAAATAAAGATAGCAAGAGAATGAAGAAAAATTGATAATAGGAGTAAATTTGAAAGTTGCTTAAAATTGCATGCTCTATCTCAGCGGTTGCCAACCAGTGGTCCACGAGAAGATGTTGGTGGTCCTTGACACCATCAAGCAGGAATTAATCTCCTCTGATGATGTTGTGCCGCAACTCCCTAGTCCCTACAGTGCCTGGCTGGTCATCAGTGAAAACCGAGGAGGAGTTAAATTACAATCTCCCTACGCATGTTGCATAGTACTGCGCAACTTACGTAGTTAGATTGTATTTTTAACTCCTCCAGCCGCAAAACTGCTCAGAGGAAGATGCTTCCATTCGAAAGCCAGTAAAGGTTGGCATAGTCTTGGCTTGAAATAGTGGAATTAAAGTATATAAAAAAAAAGAAAATCTTAAAAAAAAAAAAAATTCTCTCTTATATTTAATTTATTTTCTTCCCTTTACCTGTCTCTTTGTAGTAGTTTTCCTAATTCTTTCAGATGGACTTACATCACTATTTGTCTTCCTCCTCTCCATCTTCCTTTTTTTTAATTAAATATTAATTATTTTTCATTCTAATAATTTTCCAGTGCACAAAGCCATTCCACCTGAATTCCAGTAATTGCCATCTAGCAGATCAGTGATATCCCACCAGTATTATAGTAATTGCCAGTAACATCAGTCGTGGTAAGCGCACAACCATATTGAGAGCTTTCTGATATAAACTTAATTTATGACTCAAATGTCTATCCATGATTATAAGTAGTTTTGAATAATTCCTAACTGGGGAGGTAACTTGGAAGTCTTGTGGTCCTTTTAAACATAATTCTTTTTTTCCCACTTTCTGCCTCTGTTTCCTGCTCAAAAGTTGGCACTCACCCTTCATCTGTCATTTGGAAGTATTCCCTCAGTTCTGTCATTCTTAAAAATGTATATATATATATATATATATATATATATATATATATATATATATATATATATATATATATATATATATATATATATATATACATAATGTAAACTTAGCTATGGTTATACTAGTTACAGTATGTACAGTATATATATATATATATATATATGTGTGTGTGTGTGTGTGTATACACATATTATAGAGGTTTGTACCTTTTTAAAAAAAAATGTTAGTGGTCCACTGGATTAAAAATTGTGAGTTTAGTGGTCCCTGAGGTCCAAAAGGTTGGCGACCCCTGCTCTATCTGAATCACAAAAGAAAAAAATTGGGTTCAGTGTCCCTTTAATCCAGTGATTTGCAACCTTTTTTTTGCTGTGGCACACTTTTTTACATTAAAAAATCCTGTGGCACACCACCATCCCAAAATTTTACAAAATTACACATTGTAGCCTAATACAGGATAGATATACATTATATATATATATATATATATATATATATATATATATATATATATATATATATATATATACACACACACACACACACTGTACTGTGCTGTTATGCCATGCCTCCTACAAACTATACATGACATATTGACATTCATTCACAAACAATCATAATGATTGTCTGTGAATGAATGTCAATGTCATGGTTGTAAATAATGCCTGATGAGCCTGTCACATACCTCCCAATATTTCAAAATTTGAAAGAGGGACAGCTCCGCACTGTTGTCAGTCTGCCGCGGCACACCTGCGGATCTCTCATGGCACACTAGTGTGCCACGGCACACTGGTTGAAAAACACTGCTTTAATCAATGCCCCATATATCTATAATTATTACAGAATATAAAGGGAGAGCTCTCTTATCCTAATACAGTATACAACTTTGTTTAATCAATGCCCCATATATGTATAATAATATTACAGAATATATATGTAATGCATTATATTTATGGTACACTTCAGTGCATTGTTTGACAAGTTTACATCATTTATACCAGAGTGAAGTTTTACTGCAGTTTTCAGTCCTTTGCTGTTGTTACTCACACGTTACTTTGTTAAATCTCACAAACATCTGTGTGCCTAAAGCAACCACACGGTGAGCATTAAGAAATAGTTTTAAATTCATATGTCACTCTTTAGAAAAGTAATAGTTTGTAATACACAATTGACAATGTTTCCTTTCTTTAATGTTGTCTAGAAAATATTTCACAACAGATACATAGGCCCTGCAGTGTTTTATCCAAGCTCATGTGGTGCCTGAAACATATTCCTTTATGACAAGTGGTTAGAGAAGTCTATATCAGGCTGATTTAGTTGTTCAAAACTGAATCCAAATAGAGCTGTCTTCTACCTTGAATAATCATTAGCCAGTCATTTCTTGCAGCTGTAGGCAGCTTGTGAAGCATGTGTTCAGCTAGTATTTTGTGCTATAATTTGGATTAAAGCAGGGAGAGTTTGGATAAAACCCAGGCTGACAATACAAGCAATATACACTATTCATTTTGAGCCATTCCAGCTGAGCCTGCAGTCATTTTTAAAGGGATGCACTTCAGAACCATGTAAAATAGGGCTGTTTCTTGTTATTTGAACCTGAGAGCAAATGAGGTGTACATTCATTTTATGTACATAGGTCTGTCACTTGCAGGCAGTTTGCTAGGGAAAAGGGACATCATACATTTGCCAGCTTTATGTTCATAGAAAAAAAAGATGGACAGATTGGAAGAGTTATAAAACAAATGGATACCTCGCCATTATTTCCAAAATGTATTATAAACAGAAGAGTCAAGGTAAAAACAGGATGCATACTGAAATATAATGAATTGTGGAAAGAAAGTACATTTAAAAGTTTGTTGGTCCTGAGTAAAATACTTATTTATCTCAATTTGAGCTATTTGTGCACTACTGCTCCTCACTATGCTAAAGAAACGTTAAAGTCAAAATTAAACTTTTACAATTCAGATAGAGAATGCCATTTTTCTTTCGTCTCCTGGTAGCCTTTGTTGAAAACATACCTTGGTAGGCTCAGGAACAGCATTGTACTACAGGAGCTGCTGATGGATGACTATTCACTAGCATCTGGCTCACCAGCTGTGTTCAGCTGTGTCCCAGTGGTGCATCGCCGCTCTTTGCACATATTAAACACACAGTACTGCAGCAACAGTGCAAGTAAAATGCAAGTAATGGCCAGCAGGTCAGATACTTAGATATATGCAAAAAATGGCCAGCATGTTAGATACAGAAGGGTTAAGGCTAATGTTCAGGATCAGCAACATGAAACTACTTACAAATAAGTTGGGTCTTTGGTATGTGGTTTGATTAAATGAATATGAAATACTGTATATTAGAGATAAGACCCTTGTAAGAGTTCTGTTGAAACACTAAAAATCCAGATAAAATAAATACCTCTTCATCATAGAGATCTTTGCTTTTTGCCACCTATCAGTTCCACAGCACCCTTCTAGCCATGTGGCAGCTCTAATCCCTTATTCTCCAGGTTAACACAGGCTGCTTGTGTTGATGGATACTGTACGGATTGTAATTTCTCAGAGGGCAATTTATCAAGCTCAGGTGGACAGGGGCTCACATATGCGCCCCTGTCCACCTCAGCTCGCCACTGGCGGGCTAAATTTCCCTGGCGGAATTCAGCATTGCACACGACCGTTATTTTGCTCTTGCGTGCAATCCGGCCCGCGCACAGCCAATCACGCGTGGGCAGGAGCTGTCAATCTCACCAGTTGTACTAGAGCACGGAGATTTAATTTCACCACTTTAGAGGTAGCAAAAGATTAGGGAAACAACGGTCTGATGACCGCTGCTTGTTAAATACGGCATGCAGGTTTTCTTGTGAGAACCTGCCACTGTATTGGTTTGAAAGGCTTGCAAAGCCTTTGATAAATTGACCCCTCAGTATGAGCAGCGTGTGCCTATTTAGCAGCTGTGCAGGTGTAGACTGACATTTTGTAAGCTGTACAGTTGTTTATTTGGTTTCAGTGTTGCCCTAAGAATTGGGAAATTTCAAGTAATATTGGCCTCATAGCTGGAGGCATGGAGGGGTCATGCATCCCCACTAGCTAACTAGGGATCATTGCTTTGTAATAAAATGAGTAAATAAAACCTAGATGTGGGAAGGCACCATGTCATATAGCTATTGGTCAAAATTATCTGCTCCCCTCCCAAATTCTCCTGCTCTTGGCAATTTGTGGTTTCCATTTTTTTACTACCTCATGGATGCACCATTCTAAGTAGAGAAGGTGAATTTGCATAAAGGACATTACTTAGCCATTGCTGTAAAGAGCTGTACCACCATCTACATCAATGAAGATCTCATTTTGTGACATCACTTAAACCAGATGGGAAGGACTTAATAGGGTAAAGTAAGTTTAAGACACCAGGACACAGCACAAGTAATTTGGAAGGAAAATGATGAGAGAGGATCTAGTGTCAGAAAAAGAAGGTTACAGACACTTGAGGAATGTAAGCAGGAGCCCAGGGCAGTCAAAGATGTGAACCAGTAGGCAGCAGTAGGAGTATGGGACAGGGGTGGCAAGAGAAGGAAGACAGCTTCTGTCTCCCCTTTATGGGAAGTACTTTCCTTGCAGGTTGTGGATTAACTACTTGACTGCCAGAAATGGCTTTAAGGTTTTGGATTGCAAAGAGTTGAAGAGAGGGGGTTGGTAAAATATAGGAAAGAAAGGTTGTTGGTGTAGGGGGTAATTAGGAAATGGATGAGGGGTGAAGGACAGGTGGCTGAAAATGGATCAGAGAAACTAACGTTAAGAGATATCCACCTCTGACATCACTCCTGCCTCTTTTAGCTGATGTTCATATACTTATTTTACATGATTCCTTCACTCTTCTTTTTATCCATTTCCTGTTCCACCTTTCATAATGCACTTCTTTTATTTCATCCCTTTTACAATGTTGCTTCTTTGTTTAAACTTCCTCTTAAATTCTGCCCTCCTGCCTCAATTATTTCCCCAATCTCTACCATTCTCTCTGACTTTCTTATTCCCCCCCTCATTCTGTGTGTATTTTCAACCTGTTCCCTTTACTCGGTTCTCTTCCATCACTTCCTCCATTTCATTTTTTTCCTTTGTAATTTTCTTTTCTTTTTTATATTGTGTCCTATCTTCTACCTTTGTGTGTACACACCTATTAGTCTGTATACCCTGTCTCTGTTTGCATTTACATGTATCCATTTCGTTTTTGACTGAATCTATCTATAATTAGTATCTGTAGTGTTTGTAAAGGATATTATCAATGGCATTATCTTATCCTTCAACTACTGTGAATACAAAATGTAGTTTAAATACCCTTTACACACTTCTCACTCACACACACACACCAACTACTACAATTCAAAATCAAAGGACCTCTATCCCTTTACCCTCAACCATTGCCAACACAAGAATTCCAAAACTTTGGGTCTCTCCACATTTTTTTTTATACTATAAATATTACATAGTAACATAGTAGATGAGGTTGAAAAAAGACCGAAGTCCATCGAGTTCAACCTATACAAATCTAAAATATATACAAAAAGCTCCAGTTAAGCTTAAATAATCCCACTAAAAGGTGACTCATTTAATACTAGCAATCATATCCATTAATTTTGTTTATAGACAGAAATGTATCCAAATAATTTTTAAATGTATCTAGGGTATTGGCATTTACTACCTCCTTTGGTAATGAGTTCCAAAATTTTATTGCTCTTACAGTTAAAAAAAACACGTTTCTGTTGCAGGAGATTAAATCTCCTTTCCTCCAACCTTAAATTGTGACCTCTGGTCACAAACAATTTTCTTGGAATAAACAGCGCTTCTGCCATCTCTGTATATTGTACTATATATATATATATATATATATATATATATATATATATATATATATATATATATATATATATATATATATATATATATATATACAGTATATATATATGTGTCATACTTTATTTTACAATGTTTTACATGTACTTTATTATACTTTTATTCTAGCCCTAAAACTTTACTTCAGGTCTCCTGTAGTGCTAAATGTTTTCACTATTATGTGTTGAGCATGCACACAACACATAACTCACAACTTGTTATGAGTGATATAAGTATTGTGTGCACTAATGAGATGTCAGCCGCACCAAACTTTCTGTTTTATTATTCTGCTGTATTACCAGATTTTGTGCTATTCTGAGCGTGGATCTTTTGAATCAGGCAATACATGATCAGACTAGTAGTAACAATTTGTCTCACTTATAAACTTTCTGTTTTTATATCTTATACCGAGGCTTTATGAGTTGAATCAAGTACAAGCTGCAATGTGCAAACTATAACACAACAGATTGCAGATAACCATATGAGGACAACAATGTATGCCGGAGGGTATGGACAGCTGCAGAGAGGTTAATATGTCCAATAACCCCTCCACTGGGGGACTAAATGCTGTGACAAGGATAAAGCCTCAGGAAGACACATCCTGGGCTCTGCGAATACATTTTGAAGATAATTTGTCTTTAGAATAAAGGAGACATTTCATGCATGTTTTTTGAGGTATGCTGCTTATTGTTGTTATGTTTAATAAACATTAGTGTATGTTTAAAAGACACCAAAAAAATAAAACACATTTATGTCTTTCATATATTTTCTTATTAGTGTGTCAAGGACAGGATGTCTTGTTATGCAAAATAGGTAGCCACCTATAGTGGTCAAGTTATTACTTTGCAACATAATTCCTATAAATTAACATTCTGTATTCTGTAAAATTCACTTCCCAAAGTTACAAAATACCCTTGAAAAATGGATGTGATCTTCTTAAATGAATATTAAACTAATTTGCAAAACTGCAAAAAGTCTGCATGAAAAATCAGCTTTTAAAAAACATCTTATTTAATGTTGTTATTCCATTCCATTGTTTAACAGTCTATGGTCATATCCTTTTAAAAGCTTTGTATCTTATCAACCTCTACTGAGGCCAGTTAGGGACATATATAAATGAAAACACCGTGGTCTCCATTTATCAAGCTGTAAATGCAGGTTTGGAGCACCTTTGGTGCAGATTTGCATCTGCGAGTTTACATCCGATAGTTAAAGGGATACTGAACCCACATTTTTTTCTTTCAGTATTCAGATAGCACATGCAATTTTAAGCAACTTTCTAATTTACTCCTATTATCAATTTTTCTTTGTTTTCTTGCTATCTTTATTTGAAAAATAAAGTCCAGTACCCTGGACAGCACTTGTTTATTGGTGGATGAATTTATCCACCAATCAGCAAGAACAACCCAGGTTGTTCATCAAAAATGGTCCGGCATCTAAACTTACATTCTTGCTTTTCAAATAAAAATACCAAGAGAATGAAGAACATTTGATAATAGGAGTAAATTAGAAAGTTGCTTAAAATTCCATGCTCTATCTGAATCACAAAAGAAACAATTTGGGTTCAGTGTCCCTTTAAGAAGCAGCGGTCATCAGACAGATTTTTTTCTAACCTATCCGCCAGTTCATTAAAAAATACCCGGAATAGTCCAACCAGGTGATTGACAGTCGCTTGTGCAATGATAAATACAGGCTACACAAAGCTGCCTGCTACCAGTGATCGCAATCAATTGGGGTCCTGTCCATAAGCACAACATTAAATGGAGGCCCTTGTATTTATAAGATTTCTCTGCATTAAATTAACACGCTAGGCTATATAATTTTTATGTATACTACAATTGGAAAAAATAAACAATGAAAGTATATTACAAATGTCCCTTGAATATTTTTGGGCTGATTATATTAAATGCATATGTAAGTTGTAAGATCAATGGACACAAATAGGTTGAAATGGTATGGAACATTTAATTGAACTTTCTTTTTGGGTGCCATAAATCCAGGCTGTGTGTGTTTATGTTTATTAAAATAGGGTGATCAGATTTTTTTTTTTTTTTAAAATGAGGCATTCAAACAGATTGCAATGTTTAAAGGTATTATAAACTTAAACTTGAATTCCTCATAAAATAATAAAACTTTGCAATCAAACACCTAGATTACGAGTTTTGCGTTACGGTTTTAACGCTGAAAAAAATGGCCATTTCAGCATAAAAACCATAACACAGCCATTACGAGTCTTGTCGGTATAGCTGTCCCACAAGCATTTTAGCCTGTAACGCAACGTCAATCCCACACTCAAATCAACAATTCAAATCAGCCAATAGAATTTCAGTAGCTCTCATTCTATTGGCTGATTTGAACAGCCAATAGGATTTCAGTAGCTCTCATCCTATTGGCTGATTTGAATTTCAAAAATCAAATCAGTCAATAGGAATGCAAGGGATGCCATTTTGAAAAGGCTCCCTTGCATTGAAGATTCAGTGTACGGCTGTGACCGTATGAAGAAGATGCTCCGCGCCAGATGTCTTGAAGGATGGACACGCTCCGCAACGCCGGGATGAAGATAGAAGACACCGCCGGGGAGGAAGATAGAAGATGCCGCCTGAATGAAAATAGAAGACGCCGCTTGGATGGATGAAGACTTCGCTTCCTGGATGAAGACTTCTCGCCGCCTGGATGTCCGGACTTCAGAAACTGTAAGTGGATCGTCGGGAGTTAGTGTTAGGTTTTTTTTGTTTTTTTTGTTTGTTTTTTATTGAGGTTCTTTTCAAAACAAACAATCATTAAATGTCAAAGCATACATACAAGAGAAAATAAATTATTACAGGGTAAGCTGCCAAAACAAGTTAGAGAGTTAAACAATATGATGAAATGACAAATGACACTGCAATACATGCAATAATTGCTGCTCAACCTGCATACCCACCAAATGATTTGAGTGGCCACTCTTGGGCCGCAAAATTGTAGCAAGCATAATATAAGGCGGGTAAATCATAAAGCGGGAGGGTCTCTCATGGACCCCCAAATGAAGAACCTCTTGCATTTTACATTATAATACTATAGTTGAAGATAACATCTTAACAAGGTAGTAGAACTTTAAAAGGTTGTAAATAGAGCTCTGCCTGACATATATTTGGAATATAATAATAGTATACTAAATTGAAGGTAAAGCAATTTAAAACTGAGAGATTGTAGCTACGTATATCGTGAAAATTGAAAGAATAAGAGGGAGTTATATGTAAGGTTGCCACATTAAAAAAAAAAAACATTCCTCCTTGTGAATTCAAATGTGAGTTACATACCAATTAGCCACATTCTGAAGGGTGAGAGACCATGCCCAGAACCTGTTCCAGATTTAATATCCACCTATACTGGGATTTTATATATGGTTAGCAAAGACTAAAGTAATTAAAAAAAAGATAGATATCCCGCCACCCAGGCCGCTGGCAACAAGACACCACCTTGACATGCTTTGCTAAACATTATAGGTGCAAGTGGAGACCAAGGGCTATAATATATTTTAGGGCATAACTGAAAAGGAGGCTGAATACACTTTCTAGAAATAAGCTATAAAGGAGTGTATAAATAGAACAGCTCATAAGAAGTGTACATGGCACTGTGTATATTATTAAAAACTAAAAAGGTCATAAGTAGTGCGGGGGGGCTGCAAATAATGGATAAGAGATACCCCAAGTAATTATATAGACATTACAAATAGACAGATTACTCCAGTGAACTGGTTCCCACTATGTCACTAAGTTTGACACCACCCTATAGGTGAGAGGTACTGTTATAAGATCCCAAAGTTTTCATTAAATAGATCATAAGTAGTTCAAGGAGCCTGCAACTATTAGACACATAGCTCTTAGTGGTGATATGCATGTTACAAGTATACACATTGCCCAAATGAAGCTCAAATATTAATGTACATAAACTACAGAGCACAATAGCGCACCACCTAAATGATAGGCTCCTACTGTATCTCTGAACTTGGCATCTCTGTAAGTACAATGAGAGTGATTGTGGCATCTCTTAACAAGGAAATGTGTGGAAAAATAGCCCTAAAGGCTGCAACTGTGGAAATATGTAAAACAGTAAAATGCTATATTAAGACATCATATAGAGCAAAGACTATTATATGTAAATAAATGGGTAGTGGTAAACATTGACCAGAACATAGGGTGTTACTAAAAACAATTAATATGCCATATATAGTGAAGCTTTGAAGAGTTTATCTTAGAGTCCCAAGATGGTTTGCATGATATTCTGGTATACACGTGCCGCACTCATTTGCCACCTTCAAATTAAAATATTATCTAGGATATTAACTATATCAGTCACTGGACATAACCTCGACAACCAAGAGATGCCTTGTTCAGTAGGTTTAGTGATTTTCTTCATCGACCACAGTCGTGCACACATAAGTAAACAGAAAAAGGGCTCCAAAGAAAAAAGTAACGTCAGCGCTCAAACTCAGGTTTATCAATACTATACAGGTGCAGATAATAGATCACCATTACACTTATTATAATAGTCACAAGGAACAAACCAGTGTGTTCCGTCGGAGTCCCCGCCAAAGTGCAGCAAAACTACCTGAGAACAGACACTTGGTAGGAAGAGTGTTTATAAATTTGCGCTGCTCTCAGCTGTACAGGGGCAATGGTCTGGGCATCGCCTGCTATTAAAGTCTCTCTAAAAGCATGCATTGTGAGTGACTACCGTAGAATATGCACCTGCCTCCGGTTCCTCTGAAAAGATTGCAGCCCAAGTCAGACCGCCAGGGTCCCATTGCAAGTATGGTGGTGCTATGTGAAGAAAGATGTTAGGCAGTATAGCAACTCGAGGACCATGCATTGCTTCCGCCTGATTGTGCAAAATGATCCAGGTTAGGTCTCCCGTATAGGCATACTCTGATATCTGTTCCAGGGCCTTCAGCTGCGAAACAAAGGCTGGTAGACTCACCGATGTACCAGGAACACAACCGCCTGGCTGGGTAATGTAGCAAGTCACGCTATCATCTTGCTGTATAACTCCATCTTCCGCTACGCTGGAAACCTCCGGAGTGCTTTGTAAGTTCCCCAACAGTCCGTTAGGAGTAGGTTGCGGGCACCAGTGCTCTAGACTGCCGTTAAAGTTGTCAGCGGTCTCCCGCTCGGCTAATATAGGCTCCCACTCAGAAACTGTACTGGATAGGTTACTGTCCCCAGACCTAAACGCTTCGTGTAGGATGGATTCAAATGCAGCATGATGTTTTGCTAGCAAGCAAGTCAGCTCCCGCAGAATTTCCATAGCACAGTCCATAGTCTTTTCCTGAGAATCTATAGTCAGGCAGATTAGAGATTAGGTGCTTGAAATTCAGCACGGCGTGCTGCCTAACGACAAGGCCCGAACGGACCTCGCCGTTGGGTAGATAGAAGGCCTCAGCCCTAAAATGTACTCCGGGTGCTCAAAGACATAGCCATCTAAGACTTAATAGGCTCATCTAAAGCAGGATCTGTAGCGTTGCAGAAATTAGGCGATGTGGTAGATAGATGAGCCGTCTGGGGTATTATTTTAAGCTTAAATGATGGGAAGGCTGGAGCAGATTGGTAATGTGCGACCTGTCATGGCCGCCTCCCGGAAGTTCCCCCGTGTTAGGTTTTTTTAAACTTTTTTTTGGGTGTTTTTTTTTATTAGGGTTTGGGCTTTTTTTAAAAGAGCTAAAAGCTAAATGCCCTTTTAAGGGCAATGCCCATACAAACACCATTTTCAGGGCAATGGGTAGTTTAGGTTTTTATTAGAGTTAGGTTTTTTATTTTGGGGGGTTTGGTTGGGTAGTGGGTTTTACTGTTGGGGGGTCTTTGTATTTATTTACAGAGAACAAAGCTGATTTCTTTAGGGCAATGCCCTACAAAAGTCCCTTTTAAGAAGGGCTATTGGTAGTTTATTGTAGGCTAGGGTTTTTTTTTATTTTGGGGGGGGCTTTTAATTTTTATAGGGCTATTAGATTAGATGTAATGGTTTTTATTATGGATAATTTTGTTTGTTATTGTTTGTAATTTAGTATTTTTTGTAATTTTTTTTTTTTAGTAGTGTAAGGCTTCTTTTAATGTGTAGTTATTTTAATTTTAGTATAATAGTTATGTTAGGTTAATTGTTAGTTTAAACTTAGTTCTTTTTAATTTCACAGGTAAGATTTTATTTATTTTTTTAGTGTCGGCGATATTGGGGTGCGGGGGAATAGGGGTTAATAACATTTACTAGTGGCGGCAATGTTGAAAGCGGCAGATTAAGGGTTAATAGCTTTATTTAGGTGGCGGCGATGTCGGGGAAGCAGTATTTAGGCTTGGGGTTTATGTCAGGGTGTTAGGTTTAAACGTAACTTTTTTTTCCCTATAGACATCA
This sequence comes from Bombina bombina, assembly GCF_027579735.1. Taxonomy (NCBI): domain Eukaryota; kingdom Metazoa; phylum Chordata; class Amphibia; order Anura; family Bombinatoridae; genus Bombina; species Bombina bombina. Next base: position 585,955,193 of record NC_069501.1, on the reverse strand, counting down.
ATGGGGTTGCATTACAGCAATCGCCACTCCGCGCTTCTGGTGTTAGTTTTTTTTCTAACACCTTCTCCCCATTGATGTCTATGGGGAAAGCGTGCACTAGCACGTCAAAGCAGTCCTTGGATTTTGTGCAGTATGTAGCTCATCGCCACCATATTGCACACACAAGGCGGCTTTTCAGAAACTTGTAATGGCAGCGCTATGGAGGGTGAAATAACGCAACTTTTGTTGCATTCGTTTCGCACCCTCTATAGCGCAAAACTTGTAATCTAGGTGATTATTTATTATGCCTGGTTTTCCTCTAATTTACGTCTGCATATTATTTATGCAGATCTTTTGTAATTTAGTGAATAATTGCTAATGCATTTATTAAAAAAAATAAAAGATTAATATCACGCTAAGCTGGCTGGACGTGAATGACAGTGAAAGGGGCATGGCCGGGCATGAAGGGGGCGTGACTGGGCACGGTCGTGAGATAGAGAGGGGAAAGAGACAGAGAGGAGGTGAGAGAGAGGAGGGGAGAGAGAGAGGAGGGGAGAGAGAGAGGAGGGGGAGAGAGAGAGGAGGGGAGAGAGAGAGAGAGAGAGAGAAGAGGGGAGAGAGAGGAGAGGGGGGGAGAGAGCGCAAAAAAGATGGGGGAGAGAGAGAGCAAAAGAGAGGGGGAGAGAGCGCAAAAGAGAGGGGGGAGAGAGAGAGAGCAAAAGAGGGGGAGAGAGAGCACAAGAGAGAGAGGAGGGGAGAGAGAGAGGAGAGGAGGGGAGAGAGAGAGGAGGGGAGAGAGAGCTCAAAAGAGATGGGGAGAGAGAGCGCAAAAGATATGGGGGAGAGAGAGAGGGAAGAGAGAGAGCTCAAAAGAGAGGGGGAGAGAGAGCGCAAAAGAGATGGGGGAGAGAGCTCAAAGAGAGGAGGAGAGAGAGAGAGCAAAAGAGGGGGGAGAGAGTGCGAAGAGAGGGGAGAGAGTGCAAAAGAGAGCGGGAGAGGGGGAGAGAGAGAGCAAGCAAAAGAGGGGCGAGAGTGAGCACAAAAGAGACAGGGAGAGAGAGAGAGCAAAAGAGAGAGGTAGAGAGAGCGCAAAATAGAGGGGGAGAGAGAGAGCACAAAAGAGAGGGGAGAGAGAGAGAGCACAAAAGAGAGGGGGGAGAGAGAGAGGAGGGGGGAGAGAGAAAGCGGAGGGGGGAGAGAGAGAGAGAGAGAGAGAGAGAAAGGAAGAGGGAGAGAGAGAGAGAGAGAGAGGAGGGGGAGAGAGAAAGGAGGGGGAGAGAGAGAGAGAGGAGGGGGAGAGAGAGAGAGAGAGAGGAGGGAGAGAGAGAGGAGGGGGGAGAAAGGGGAGGGAGAGAGAGAGGAGGGGGAGAGAGAGAGGAGAGGGAGAGAGAGGGGGGAGAGAGCTCAAAAGAGAGGGGAGGAGAGAGAGAGAGAGAGAGAGAGAGAGAGAGAGAAAGGAAGGGGGGGAGAGAGAGAGGAGGGGGAGAGAGAGAGAGAGAGAGGAGGGGGAGAGAGAGAGGAGGGGGGGAGAGAGAGATAGAGAGAGAGAGAGAGAGATAGAGAGAGAGGAGGGGGAGAGAGAGAGGAGGGGGAGAGAGGGGGGAGAGAGAGAGGGGGAGAAAGGGGAGGGAGAGAGAGAGGAGGGGGAGAGAGAGAGGAGAGGGAGAGAGAGGGGGGAGAGAGAGAGCTCAAAAGAGAGGGGGGAGAGAGAGAGCGCAAAAGAGATGTGGAGAGAGAGAGAGAGAGAGAGAGAGAGCAAAAGAGGGGGGAGAGAGAGCAAAATAGGGGAGAGAGAGAGCACAAAAGAGAGGGGGGAGAGAGAGAGAGCAAAAGAGAGGGGGGAGAGAACGCAAAAGAGAGGGGGAGAGAGAGAGCACAACAGAGAGGGGGGGAGAGAGAGAGAGCAAATGAGGGGGAGAGAGAGCACAAGAGAGAGAGGAGGGGAGAGAGAGAGGAGAGGAGGGGAGAGAGAGAGAGTAGGGGGGAGAGAGGAGGGGGGAGAGAGAGAGGGGAGGGAGAGAGGAGGGGGGAGAGAGAGAGGGGAGGGAGAGAGGGGGGGGGAGAGAGAGCTCAAAAGAGATGAGGAGAGAGAGCGCAAAAGATATGGGGGAGAGAGAGAGGGGGGAGAGAGAGCTCAAAAGAGAGGGGGAGAGAGAGCGCAAAAGAGATGGGGGAGAGAGCTCAAAGAGAGGGGGAGAGAGAGAGAGCAAAAGAGGGGGGAGAGAGTGCGAAGAGAGGGTAGAGAGCGCAAAAGAGAGCGGGAGAGAGAGCTCAAAAGAGAGGGGGAGAGAGAGCGCAAAAGAGATGGGGGAAAGAGAGAGAGCAAAAGAGGGGGGGAGAGAGAGCGCAAAAGAGAGGGGGAGAGAGCACAAAGAGAGGGGGAGAGAGAGAGAGAGCAAAAGAGGGGGGAGAGAGCACAAAAGAGAGGGGAGAGAGAGAGCAAAAGAGAGGGGGGAGAGAGCGCAAAAGAGAGGGGGAGAGAGAGAGCAAAAGAGAGGGGGGAGAGAGCGCAAAAGAGAGGGGGAGAGAGAGAGAGCACAAAAGAGAGGGGGGAGAGAGAGAGACCAAAAGAGGGGGAGAGAGAGCACAAAAGAGAGAGGGGAAAGAGAGAGGAGGGGAGAGAGAGAGGAGAATAGGGGAGAGAGAGAGGAGGGGGGAGAGAGAGGAGGGGGGAGAGAGACAGGAGGGGGGAGAGAGAGAGAGGAGGGGGAGAGAGAGAAAGAGAGAGAGAGAGGAGGGGGGAGAGAGAGAGAAATAGAGGGGGGGGGGAGAGAGAGAGAGCACAAAAGAGAGGGGAGAGAGAGAGCAAAAGAGAGGGGGGACAGCGCAAAAGAGAGGGGGAGAGAGAGAGCACAAAAGAGAGGGGGAGAGTGAGACCAAAAGAGGAGGTGAGAGAGAGCACAAAAGAGAGAGGGGAAAGAGAGAGGAGGGGAGAGAGAGAAGGGGAGGGGAGAGAGAGGAGGGGAGAGAGAGAGCGCAAGAGAGAGGGGGGGAGAGAGAGGAGGGGCGAGAGAGAGAGAGAGAGAGAGGAGGGGGGAGAGAGAGAGAAGGGGGAGAGAGAGGAGGGGGGAGAGAGAGGAGGGGGGAGAGAGAGGGGAAGGAGAGAGAGAGAGAGGAGGGGGGAGAGAGAACAAAAGAGAGTGGGGAGAGAGAGAGAGAGAGAGCAAAAGAGAGGGGGAGGGAGAGAGTGCAAGGGGTGGGACCGCTGTACTGCAAAAAATGGCCTGTGTGAACGGGCTTTAGGACTAGTACATACATAACATATTAGAAATAAAACAGAGAACAAACTGTCAGAAAAATGGTGACCAATGAGAAAACATTTTGAGTAGACAGTGACAAAAAAGACCAATCACAGTCATTAACATATCCAAATAATGACCGGTAATATCCAAACTGTCCTCTTTCTGGATTGATGCGAAAGAAAAACAAAAAGTTCAACAAACAAAGGAACAAATAGGAGAAACAAAGTAGCCATTGTTGAATGGTAAAGTTAATAATTCTCTGAAACAGGAACTTGAAGAATCTTGAAAACTTGGAAATCCAAAACTGGAAAATTCTAACAGGAAAATAATTTTGATTATATTACAAGACCAGAGACTTAAATTTTGCTAGTTTAACATAGAATTACATAGAATTGTCTGAAAGTAGAATCAGAAGACCAATCAGCTACATTTAAGATGTCTTGTAAGGAACAGGATTTTAAGAATGCTTTAGATGCAGCCACTCCTCTAATAGAATGAGAAGAAAAAACATTTGTCTTCAAAATCAATTGTGTTCACAATTGGAGGCTTGGACCTGTCATTGCCCTGGTTCTTCTGGTTGCAGAGGCTTTCGCTCAGCGTTTTTCCTTTGTGGTTCCCGTTGCGGGTTGTTACCGGACTTTCAGACTTTAGGGCGGGTTTAGGGTTCTCCATTTCCAGGGAACTTGGGCTATGACCTTCAGTCTGGCTAGTTGACCTGGTCTCGGTTGGCCAGGTTTTTTGCGTGCCGATGCTCATTGGGCTTGCCTTACGAATATTGAACGATTCCTTTGGACAGTTTGCTGAAGTAACCTGATGGCTGCAGCTAATGCACCTTGTTTGTGTGTTAGCAGGCTAATTTCTAATGGGATTGATTCCAAGTTAATCTGCATTGGAGATTGATCTCTTGTTCAGCCTGTGGCCTTGTGTCTTGTGGGGAGGTGCTCTGTATTAATGGCTCTTTTTTCCTAGGGGGACTTGTTCTCCTCCTTACAGAGGTGTGGTCCTTGTCTTAGGGATTCTCCTGGATTCAGGAGGTGGAACAGAGGATTTAACCTTTGTTGAAAAGAGGCATGCTCTCTGGGTTGTTCTGTTCTATCTGGAGTCTTGCTGGCTCTGCATTGAGACTATATCAGCCTTGGCGATTGTCTCTAAGGAGTTTTGTGTGGGCACCCAAACTCTGGTGGAATGGTTGAGGCCATTCTTCCGCTCTTTTGTGAGTTGGTGTGGGGTTCTTTTGTTAAGGTTCTGTCCGTCTCCTTTTTTGAGACCTATGTGTCGGTCTGGCGGCTTGGATTGACTGGAGCATGCTCTCTGTTTTGGAGTTTTTTGCAATCTGATATCTTGTTTGGCCGCTTTTTGCTTTTCAGCAAGTATTTTCTTTCTGTGTCATCTTGATGATGACAGTGTGTTCTTGACTCAGGTGTTTACCTCATCTGGGTCTGCTACACGTATTATGTGTTGAATACATTCTGTATTATAAGTTCTGATGTTTTGAAGACTCCGTCTTCAGTTGTCTTTTTAGGTGCTTTCACAAAATGTTGAGAGGAATATTTTCTCTGTTCTGATGCCCGGTCCTAAACCTTGTGGTTTTTGTCTGGTCTGGGCGTTTCCTCCCCTTGTTTGTCAGGACCCATTTGGGTCTTTGTGAGCTGAGTTAGTACTGGGAGTTTTTCCTTTTTTGGAATTTGTGGTGACCTTCAGTTTCCTTTTGGTTCTTCCTTACCCTATCCCTTTGGGAGTTTTTGGGCTGGTGTTCCCTTCGCTAGTGAGGGGTGAGTGGTTGGGGACCGACTGCTGGGTGACGGTGTCTCCTGGAAGACTGTTGGCTCAGTTGAGTTTGATTTTGCGGTCTCTAGCTAGGCTTCTGGGCTACCTGCGGGTCAGTGAAATTGGGGCCTTTTCATTTCAATGTTTCTCGGCTTTGGACGAAGCGGGGTTTTGTTGGGTAGGTGTTTTCAGGTCTGGTGCCTTCAGAATGGGTGCCTCTATACCCTCCCGTCTTGGCATTCAGTGTCCTCTATAGCTTGGGTATTGTTTTCTTAAAAGTAATGAATGCAGCTTTGGACTCTTTCCATTTATGAAGAAAAACTTAAATTATGCTTACCTGTTAATTTTATTTTCTTCAGATGGAAAGAGTCCACAGCTCCCCACCCGTATTTTTTGTGGGGTGTCTGTATTTTATTCTTTTGGCACCTTTTCACCCTGATATTTCTTCTACTGTTCCTTGTTCCTCGGCAGAATGACTGGGGGATGAGGGGAGTGGGAGGCGTATTTAAGCCTTTGGCTGGGGTGTCTTTGCCTCCTCCTGGTGGCCAGGTTCTTATTTCCCAAAAGTAATGAATGCAGCTGTGGACTCTTTCCATTTGAAGAAAATAAAATTATCAGGCAAGCATAATTTAAGTTTTTTCTTTGTTTATAAGGCAACCAAGATTCCCTAGAAGTATAGAAGTAGAAAGGTGTTTGGATACAATGTGAGGATCTTGATTCGTTATTAACCCTTTCGTGACAGGGTTAAAGTGCCTACATCGGAACAACTGTTCCGATGTAGACAAATTGAAACTACGCGATCGTGCATACGATCGCAATATTTCAATTATTGGATCGTCTCTGGGGGGCGTCCCTACAATCCTAGGAATGCCCTCCAGACCGCGATTAAATCCTTGAAGCACAGAAGGCTTCAGGACAGCCGTTAGTTATGACGTTATATTCCGTCATAACGGCTTTAAAGCCCAGTCTAATTATGACGGAATAGAACGTCATAACGGCTTTAAAAGGTTAATGTATTGTCTAGATAAATAATTAGACAAATTCCTCTTAAACTTAACCAAGTAACTACTGGTTTTAAAAAAGTTTTTAAATACCCAGGGAGCAGATGATAAACCAAAGGGTAAAAAAGAAAATTGCCATAAAGAATTTTCCAAAATGAAACAAAGGAATTTCCTTTAGGTGTGATGAATGGGAATGGTGAAATAAGCATCTGTGAGATCTAACCGAACCAGCCAATACTTGTCTCTCAGACAATCTCTTAAAAAGGTGAATACCTTCTAGTTTGAAGTGATTGTAAGAAACAAAATAATTCAGGTTTCTTAAATTTATAACTGGACAAAAAAGGCATCGGTGAGCCAAAGACACATCAGTGAGCCAAAGACAAGAGACATATATATGTAGCCACCAATCAGCTAACTTCCAGCTCCTGAGCCTTCTTAGGTATTCATTTCAACAAAGAATTCCAAGAGAAAAAAGCAAATTAGATAAAAGAAGTAAATTGGAAATATTTTTTAAAATTGTATGCTCTATCTGATTCATAAACTAGACATGTGCACGGCTAAAAAATTCGGTTCGTTTTCGGTTCGGATCGATTCGGACTTTTCAAATTTCGTTTCGGATCGAATCGGATTCGGCAAAATTTGAATAAATTCGTTTCGGATTTATTCGGATCCGAATAAATTCGTTTCGGATTTATTCGGATTCGGCTGAATTCGGTTCTATTCGGTTCCGAAATTCGGTATGTTTTAGTACACTAAGTCACTAACACCCATAAACTACCTATGAACCACTAAACCGAGGCCCCCCCACATCGCAAACCCTATAATAACATTATTTAACCCCTAATCTGCCGATCGGATATCGCCGCAACCTACATTATAGCTATTAACTCCTAATCTGCTGTCCCTAACACCGCCGACCCCTACATTATAGTTATTAACCCCTAATCTGCCCCCCCCAACGTCGCCGCAATCTAACTACAAGTATTAACCCCTAATCTGCCGACCCGATATCGCCGCCGCCTACATTATAGCTATTAACCCCTAATCTGCTGTCCCTAACACCGCCGACCCCTACATTATAGTTATTAACCCCTAATCTGCCCCCCCCAACGTCGCCGCAATCTAACTACAAGTATTAACCCCTAATCTGCCGACCCGATATCGCCGCCGCCTGCATTATAGCTATTAACCCCTAATCTGCTGTCCCTAACACCGCCGACCCCTACATTATAGTTATTAAACCCTAATCTGCCCCCCCCAACGTCGCCGCAATCTAACTACAAGTATTAACCCCTAATCTGCCGACCCGATATCGCCGCCGCCTACATTATAGCTATTAACCCCTAATCTGCTGTCCCTAACACCGCCGACCCCTACATTATAGTTATTAACCCCTAATCTGCCCCCCCCCAACGTCGCCGCAATCTAACTACAAGTATTAACCCCTAATCTGCCGACCCGATATCGCCGCCTACATTATAGCTATTAACCCCTAATCTGCTGTCCCTAACACCGCCGACCCCTACATTATAGTTATTAACCCCTAATCTGCCCCCCCCAACGTCGCCGCAATCTAACTACAAGTATTAACCCCTAATCTGCCGACCCGATATCGCCGCCGCCTACATTATAGCTATTAACCCCTAATCTGGTGTCCCTAACACCGCCGACCCCTACATTATAGTTATTAACCCCTAATCTGCCTCCCCCCAACGTCGCCACAATCTAACTACAAGTATTAACCCCTAATCTCCCGACCGCAAATCGCCGCCACTATAATAAATGTATTAACCCCTAAACCGCCGCACTCCCGCCTCGCAAACACTATAATACATTTTATTAACCCCTAATCTGCCCTCCCTAACATCGCCGCCACCTACCTACAATTATTAACCCCTAATCTCCCGCCCCCAACGTCGCCGCTACTATAATAAGGTTATTAACCCCTAAACCTAAGTCTAACCCTAACACTAACACCCCCTAACTTAAATATAATTTAAATAAAACGAAATAAGTTTACTATAGTTAAATAAATGAATCCTATTTAAAACTAAAGACTTACCTGTAAAATAAACCCTAATATAGCTACAATATAACTAATAGTTACATTGTAGCTATTTTAGGATTTATTTTTATTTTACAGGCAACTTTGTATTTATTTTAACTAGGTACAATAGCTATTAAATAGTTAATAACTATTTAATAACTACCTAGCTAAAATAAATACAAATTTACCTGTAAAATAAATCCTAACCTAAGTTACAATTACACCTAACACTACACTATCATTAAATTAACTAAATAAATGAATCATATTTAAAACAAAATACTTACCTGTAAAATAAACCCTAATATAGCTGCAATATAACTAATAGTTACATTGTAGCTATTTTAGCATTTATATTTATTTTACAGGCAACTTTGTATTTATTTTAACTAGGTACAAAAGCTATTAAATAGTTATTGACTATCTGGACATCCAGACCGGCAGAAGTCTTCATCCAAGCTGGGCAAGAAGAGGTCTTCCATCCATCAGAAAAGTACAAAAAAACAAACAAACACTAAATTAGCAAAAATAATAAAATATTACAATAATTTTAAACTAATTACACCTAATCTAAGCCCCCTACTAGCTATTAATATAGCTACAATATAACTAATAGTTACATTGTAGATATTTTAGCATTTATATTTATTTTACAGGCAACTTTGTATTTATTTTAACTAGGTACAAAAGCTATTAAATAGTTATTGACTAATTAATAGCTACCTAGTTAAAATAATTACAAAATTACCTGTAAAATAAATCCTAACCTAAGTTACAATTAAACCTAACACTACACTATCATTAAATAAATTAACTACAAGTACCTACAATTATCTACAATTAAATAAACTAAACTACAAAACCCCCCCACTAAATTACAAAAAAAGCCAAACACTAAATTACAAAAAATAAAAAAATATTACAAGAATTTTAAACTAATTACACCTAATCTAAGCCCCCTAATAAAATAACAAAGCCCCCCAAAATAAAAAAATGCCCTACCCTATACTAAATTACAAAAGTTAACAGCTCTATTACCTTACCAGCCCTTAAAAGGGCCTTTTGCGGGGGCATGCCCCAAAGAAAACAGCTCTTTTGCCTGTAAAAAAAACCACAATACCCCCCCCCCCACATTACAACCCACCACCCACATACCCCTACTCTAACCCAAACCCCCCTTAAATAAACCTAACACTACCCCCCCTGAAGATCTCTGTACCGTGTCTTCACCCAGCGGGCCGAAGTCTTCATCCGATCGGGCAGAAGAGGACATCCAGACTGGCAGAAGTCTTCATCCAAGCGGGGCAAGAAGAGGTCTTCCATCCATCAGAAGTCTTGATCCAGGCGGCATCTTCTCTGTTCATCCATCCGGAGCGGAGCGGCAGCATCCTGAAGACATCCCACGCAGAGCATCCTCTTCTTTCTTGATCCGACGACTAAGTGACTGTACCTTTAAGTGACGTCATCCAAGATGGCGTCCCTTGAATTCCGATTGGCTGATAGGATTCTATCAGCCAAGCGGAATTAAGGTAGGAAAAATCTGATTGGCTGATTCAATCAGCCAATCAGATTCAAGTTCAATCCGATTGGCTGATCCAATCAGCCAATCAGATTGACCTCGCATTCTATTGGCTGATCGGAACAGCCAATAGAATGCGAGGTCAATCTGATTGGCTTATTCCATCAGCCAATCGGATTGAACTTGAATCTGATTGGCTGATTGAATCAGCCAATCAGATTTTTCCTACCTTAATTCCGCTTGGCTGATAGAATCCTATCAGCCAATCGGAATTCAAGGGACGCCATCTTGGATGACGTCACTTAAAGGTACAGTCACTTAGTCGTCGGATCAAGAAAGAAGAGGATGCTCTGCGTGGGATGTCTTCAGGATGCTGCCGCTCCGCTCCGGATGGATGAACAGAGAAGATGCCGCCTGGATCAAGACTTCTGATGGATGGAAGACCTCTTCTTGCCCCGCTTGGATGAAGACTTCTGCCGGTCTGGATGTCCTCTTCTGCCCGATCGGATGAAGACTTCGGCCCGCTGGGTGAAGACACGGTAGAGAGATCTTCAGGGGGGTAGTGTTAGGTTTATTTAAGGGGGGTTTGGGTTAGAGTAGGGGTATGTGGGTGGTGGGTTGTAATGTGGGGGGGGGGGGCTATTGTGTTTTTTTTTACAGGCAAAAGAGCTGTTTTCTTTGGGGCATGCCCCCGCAAAAGGCCCTTTTAAGGGCTGGTAAGGTAATAGAGCTGATTACTTTTGTAATTTAGTATAGGGTAGGGCATTTTTTTATTTTGGGGGGCTTTGTTATTTTATTAGGGGGCTTAGATTAGGTGTAATTAGTTTAAAATTCTTGTAATTTTTTTTATTTTTTGTAATTTAGTGTTTGTTTTTTTTGTACTTTAGTTTAGTTTATTTCATTGTATTTAATTGTAGGTACTTGTAGTTAATTTATTTAATGATAGTGTAGTGTTAGGTTTAATAGTAACTTAGGTTAGGATTTATTTTACAGGTAATTTTGTAATTATTTTAACTAGGTAGATATTAAACAGTAAATATCTATTTAATAGCTATTGTACCTAGTTAAAATAAATACAAAGTTGCCTGTAAAATAAATATAAATGCTAAAATAGCTACAATGTAACTATTAGTTATATTGTAGCTATATTAGGGTTTATTTTAAAGGTAAGTATTTAGTTTTATATAGGATTAATTTATTTAGTTAATTTAATGACAGTGTAGTGTTAGGTGTAATTGTAACTTAGGTTAGGGTTTATTTTACAGGTAAATTTGTATTTATTTTAGCTAGGTAGTTATTAAATAGTTATTAACTATTTAATAGCTATTGTACCTAGTTAAAATAAATACAAAGTTGCCTGTAAAATAAATATAAATCCTAAAATATCTACAATGTAACTATTAGTTATATTGTAGCTATATTAATAGCTAGTAGGGGGCTTAGATTAGGTGTAATTAGTTTAAAATTATTGTAATATTTTATTATTTTTGCTAATTTAGTGTTTGTTTGTTTTTTTGTACTTTTCTGATGGATGGAAGACCTCTTCTTGCCCAGCTTGGATGAAGACTTCTGCCGGTCTGGATGTCCTCTTCTGCCCCATCGGATGAAGACTTCGGCCCGGCTGGGTGAACACGACTCAAGGTAGGGAGATCTTCAGGGGGGTAGTGTTAGGTTTATTTAAGGGGGGTTTGGGTTAGAGTAGGGGTATGTGGGTGGTGGGTTGTAATGTGGGGAGGGGGATTGTGTTTTTTTTTTACAGGCAAAAGAGCTGTTTTCTTTGGGGCATGCCCCGCAAAGGGCCCTGTTCAGGGCTGGTAAGGTAATAGAGCTGTTAACTTTTGTAATTTAGTATAGGGTAGGGCATTTTTTTTATTTTGGGGGGCTTTGTTATTTTATTAGGGGGCTTAGATTAGGTGTAATTAGTTTTAAATTCTTGTAATATTTTTTTATTTTTTGTAATTTAGTGGGGGTTTTTTTGTACTTTAGTTTAGTTTTTTTTAATTGTATTTAATTGTAGGTACTTGTAGTTAATTTATTTAATGATAGTGTAGTGTTAGGTTTAATTGTAACTTAGGTTAGGATTTATTTTACAGGTAATTTTGTAATTATTTTAACTAGGTAGCTATTAAATAGTCAATATCTATTTAATAGCTATTGAACCTAGTTAAAATAAATACAAAGTTGCCTGTACAATAAATATAAATGCTAAAATAGCTACAATGTAACTATTAGTTATATTGCAGCTATATTAGGGTTTATTTTACAGGTAAGTCTTTAGTTTTATATAGGATTCATTTATTTAGTTAATTTAATGATAGTGTAGTGTTAGGTGTAATTGTAACTTAGGTTATGATTTATTTTACAGGTAAATTTGTATTTATTTTAGCTAGGTAGTTATTAAATAGTTATTAACTATTTAATAACTATTGTACCTAGTTAAAATAAATACAAAGTTGCCTGTAAAATACATATAAATCCTAAAATAGCTACAATGTAATTATTAGTTATATTGAAGCTATATTAATAGCTAGTAGGGGGCTTAGATTAGGTGTAATTAGTTTAAAATTATTGTAATATTTTATTATTTTTGGTAATTTAGTGTTTGTTTGTATTTTGGTACTTGTATGATGGATGGAAGACCTCTTCTTGCCCCGCTTGGATGAAGACTTCTGCCGGTCTGGATGTCCTCTTCTGCCCCATCGGATGAAGACTTCGGCCCGGCTGGGTGAACACGACTCAAGGTAGGGAGATCTTCAGGGGGGTAGTGTTAGGTTTATTTAAGGGGGGTTTGGGTTAGAGTAGGGGTATGTGGGTGGTGGGTTGTAATGTGGGGGGGGGATTGTGTTTTTTTTTTACAGGCAAAAGAGCTGTTTTCTTTGGGGCATGCCCCGCAAAGGGCCCTGTTCAGGGCTGGTAAGGTAATAGAGCTGTTAACTTTTGTAATTTAGTATAGGGTAGGGCATTTTTTTTTATTTTGGGGGGCTTTGTTATTTTATTAGGGGGCTTAGATTAGGTGTAATTAGTTTAAAATTCTTGTAATATTTTTTTATTTTTTGTAATTTAGTGGTTTTTTATTTTTTGTAATTTAGTGGGGTTTTTTTGTACTTTAGTTTATTTAATTGTAGATAATTGTAGGTACTTGTAGTTAATTTATTTAATGATAGTGTAGTGTTAGGTTTAATTGTAACTTAGGTTAGGATTTATTTTACAGGTAATTTTGTAATTATTTTAACTAGGTAGCTATTAATTAGTCAATAACTATTTAATAGCTATTGTACCTAGTTAAAATAAATACAAAGTTGCCTGTAAAATAAATATAAATGCTAAAATAGCTACAATGTAACTATTAGTTATATTGCAGCTATATTAGGGTTTATTTTACAGGTAAGTATTTAGTTTTAAATATGATTCATTTATTTAATTAATTAAATGATAGTGTAGTGTTAGGTGTAATTGTAACTTAGGTTAGGATTTATTTTACAGGTAAATTTGTATTTATTTTAGCTAGGTAGTTATTAAATAGTTATTAACTATTTAATAACTATTGTACCTAGTTAAAATAAATACAAAGTTGCCTGTAAAATAAAAATAAATCCTAAAATAGCTACAATGTAACTATTAGTTATATTGCAGCTATCTTAGGGTTTATTTTACAGGTAAGTCTTTAGTTTTAAATAGGATTCATTTATTTAACTATAGTAAATTTATTTCGTTTTATTTAAATTATATTTAAATTAGGGGGTGTTAGTGTTAGGGTTAGACTTAGGTTTAGGGGTTAATAACCTTATTATAGTAGCGGCGACGTTGGGGGCGGGAGATTAGGGGTTAATAATTGTAGGTAGGTGGCGGCGATGTTAGGGAGGGCAGATTAGGGGTTAATAAAATTTATTATAGTGTTTGCGAGGCGTGAGTGCGGCGGTTTAGGGGTTAATACATTTATTATAGTTGCGGCGATTTGCGGTCGGCAGATTAGGGGTTAATACTTGTAGTTAGATTGCGGCGACGTTGGGGGGGGCAAATTAGGGGTTAATAACTATAATGTAGGGGTCGGCGGTGTTAGGGACACCAGATTAAGGGTTAATAGCTATAATGTAGGCGGCGGCGATATCGGGTCGGCAGATTAGGGGTTAATACTTGTAGTTAGATTGCGGCGACGTTGGGGGGGGGGCAGATTAGGGGTTAATAACTATAATGTAGGGGTCGGCGGTGTTAGGGACACCAGATTAGGGGTTAATAGCTATAATGTAGGCGGCGGCGATATCGGGTCGGCAGATTAGGGGTTAATACTTGTAGTTAGATTGCGGCAACGTTGGGGGGGGCAGATTAGGGGTTAATAACTATAATGTAGGGGTCGGCGGTGTTAGGGACAGCAGATTAGGGGTTAATAGCTATAATGTAGGTGGCGGCGATATTCGGTCGGCAAATTAGGGGTTAATAAAATAATGCAGGTGTCAGCGATAGCGGGGGCGGCAGATTAGGGGTTAATAAGTGTCAGATTAGGGGTGTTTAGAGACTCGGGGTACATGTTAGGGTGTTAGGTGCAGACTTAGTGTTTCCCCATAGGAAACAATGGGGCTGCGGTGTTAGTTTTTTTTCAGACGAAACTCCCATTGTTTCCTATGGGGAAATGCCGAATTTTACCGAGCTAATTCGGATTTATTCGGAGATACGGCAGCTATTTCGGATTCATTCGGTAGATTCGGAAGTATTTTAATTCGGAAATCCGAATCGATCCGAATCTCCGAATTTACCGAATTTACCGAATTTACCGAATTTCCGAATTAATCCGAAACGAACCGCACATGTCTATCATAAACTGAAAAAGAAAACTTGAGCAAGTCCTTAGTATAAAACGTAACATTTATTTCACCCTTGTGGGTAATTAAAAGCACTCCATAAACTCCACCACATAGAAACAGTTCAATACATTAAGTAGAATACAGCTGTGTTAAGCATACGCGTTTCAGCAGAAGCCGTAGTCATAGCCTAACTAAACTTAAAGAGGGCAAGATTTAAATACCCCCAAAAAACACAGCCATAGGTTAAAACAAATAAAATTCAGCTGTATTACCTAAGTGTCAATTGTCTTAATTAGGTTGGTTAACCCCTTACTCTAAAATAGAAAAGGACCCACACGTGTGAAATAATATACATCAAAGAAACCTGTAAATTAAAGCAATGTTATATTGAAGAAAACAGTGCATACGGCTTAAACTCATTCACTCCAAATGCACTAAATGTTATAATAAAAAGATTAGAGTGACCACAAAACTTGATATAAATAATAATATAGGATAAACCTGAAAACCCATATCTTCCATATAATTACCATTCATCTATAGAGCACCTCGGTTCTAAATAATTATTGCGAGTAAAATGAAAAAATATTTTATGGGACTCAAACTCACTACCTACTAGTCTATGTACAATAACAGTAACCACTAGGCTATCCACAGGCTGTATAAAGATCATTGTTTGCTCTGAGACTTAAGATGAGTGCTGATACCCTAGGGATTTTGCACTGCTATATGCTTGAAATAAGACCAAAAATATATGATTAGATAAACAAACAACACCTGCTAGGTGAAATCTAAGGTAATCTAGCATGTATAAAAGAATGTAATGTATATACATACAGAAATGTATCTGTATTATCACCTATAGTAATATGGGATGTCCCATCCAGGACATTCACTCCAAGTGCACCAAATGTAAATGAAAAAGTTGCAGTGACCGCAAAACCTAATGTAGATAATAAAATAAAATAAAATAGAATAAATTGAACCTGCAAAGCCATGTCTTCTATATGTAGAATTGTCTTAAAGGGACACTAAACCTTAAAAAAATCTTTTATAATTCAGGTAGAGAATACAATTTTAAGCAACATTCTAATTTACTTCTATTATCTAATTTGCTTCATTCTTTAAATATCCTGTGTTGAACAAATAGCAATGCACATGGGTGAGCCAATCACACGAGGCATCTATGTGCAGCAACCAATCAGTAGCTACTGAGCCTATCTAGATATGCTTTTCAGCAAAGGATATCAAGAGAATGATGCAAATTAGATAATTGAAGTAAATTAGAAAGTTGTTTACAACTGCATGCTCTTTGTAAATCACGAAAGAAAATAATTGGGTTTCATGACCCTTTAAGTCTATAAAACACCTAAATTCCAAAAGGTTATTACGAATAAAGATACAAAATATTGTGGGACTAGAACTCACTACCTCCTGGTCTATGGACAGAAACTGTAACCACTGGGCTATCCACAGACTATATAAAAGAGCAATGTTAGCTCAATGGCTTAATATTAATGCTGGTAACCAAGGGATATTGCAATGTTATGTACATGAGATAGAAGCAGAGATATATGGTAGAATTACCAAACGACACCTACTAGGTGGAATATAAAGTAATCTGACATATATAAAAATATAATATATATGCATATTGAAATATATCTAAATTACCACCTACAGTAATATAAGATGTCCCATCTAAAGACAGATCCCACAATTCATGTTATAATAATATTGAACAGGGAGAGTTCATTAACTGGACAAAAGACCTAAACTGGCTCTCTATCTAACTTATACCCAATATCTCAAATTACAAAAAGGTATGATATAAAATAAGACACAATCAGTATCCGGATTAGAACTCACCACCCCTTGATCTAAAGGCAAAATCTTTACCCACTAAGCTATCCAGCCATGTATTGGACAATAAATGGTGATAAAGACAGTAGACAAGGAGTATAGATAATGTATACCAGATGCAAAGATTGAGAATTGGGTATACAATGGGCAACCTGCAAATGTTAAACAAAAGAAAGGATATATCTAACTATACAATATTTCTAAATGTGACATGGAACCACCCCAAGAAAATTGAATGCTATGGTGGTTGTAAATACCTTAATTAGATAGTGTAGATCATAAAATGAGAGGCAGCCTTATAGATGGAATGGTGTGAAGGGCTGCTCTAGACTATAGGAACCTGTACAAGATGATAATATAACAGGTAATTCAATATTTAACTGAACAATAAGAGGCTAGGCTTGCCAATGATTTATTAAGTCATATTCAGAATTAAAGCCCTTCGGCACCCTGGTCTCAAGTCTGAAAATCCAATACATCTCAATTTTGCTGAGAATTTAGTTTTTATTCCCTCCTCTCTTCGGTAGGATAGCCTTGTCAATTATCTGCCATCTAAAAGTGTCAATACTTTTGTCATGGCAGACGGCAAAGTGCTGGACCAAGGGAGTAGAAGATTTCCCTATTGTGATCGTGGAGAAATGCTCTCTTATACGCGACCCAACGTCTCTGGTAGTTTGTCCAACATATTGCCGTCTGCACATGACGCAAGTGACAAGATAGACAACATGGGTAGAGTTACAATTTAGACAAAACTTAATGTCAAAATTTTCTTGGGTAATTTCAGATTTGAAGGTTTTTGAGAGTGTAGCATATTCACAAGGTTTACACTTGTTCCTGCCACACTTGTACATTCCCAAATGGGTTAACCATGAACTTTGTGTAGCTGACAATGAAGGCAGATCTGATGGGGAAACAATGTTCCCTATACTCATGCCCCGTCTGAATGAACACCTCACACCCTGATCTACAGTAGGAACAAGTTTATCATCAGCATTTAATAGCTTAAAGTGCTTCTTGATGATACCACAAATCTTTTTATACTGACCACTATGTCCAGTAATGAACGTAACCCCACCAAATTTACTCCTGTCTTTGTTTTTATCACTGTTCTCATTCAACAGGAGATCACGGTTGATAGCAGCCAATTCGTTATTGGCTCTCTCGATGACTCGATCGGGGTAACCCCTTTGTCTGAGTCGCACATCCAATTCTTTGGCCCTATCAAAATATTGGCTAGGTTTACTACAGTTTCTTTTTAAGCGGATGTGTTGTCCCTTTGCCACCGCATATGGGACAAATTCAGGATGACATGATCTTGCATGCAGGAGAGTTTCCTGCAATAGGTTTCCTGTATACATCCGTCTGTACTCTGCCCGAGGGATCAGCCTTAAGAGTAACATCCAAATAGTTGATGTACTCTTTATGGAATTCAAAGGTGAAAGCCAGGTTCAGATCATTGACATTAAGCCAATCTACAAAACTTTTCGCCTCATGTTGATCACCTCTAAAAATGAATATAAGGTCATCAATGTACCTCTTATAAAAGGAGATACAATGACGGTAGGGGTTATCATCTCCATATATGTGGGACAGCTCCCACCAACCTAAAAACAGGTTGGCATAGGAGGGGGCAAACTTAGCCCCCATAGCTGTCCCACATATCTGGAGATAATATACCCCTTGAAACCTGAGAAAATTGTGGGACAAAAGAAATTGGGTCACCTCCAAAATAAACTCCTGAAAATCAGGGGTGTATTCGGTATATACTCTCAAGAAAAAACGGATAGCTTCTATTCCTCTTTGGTGGGGTATTGAGGAGTACAAAGCTGCTGCGTCCACAGTAAGCCAAGAGTCAGTCTCCTTATTCCATCTGACTTCACTGACCATTTTCAGAATGTGTTTGGTATCTCTTAAATAACTCTTCAGAGACACCACTAGGGGTCTCAGAATTGCATCAAGCCATTGTGATAAATGTTCCAATAGTGAGCCAATACCGCTCACTATTGGACGGCCCTCACCTCCTCTAAGGATTTATGAACCTTAGGGAGGTGATGGAATATTGGAACAACAGGATTGGATACATATAAAAAATCTGCTGTCTCTTTGTCTATAAACCCCTTATCAAGGGCCTCATCCATCAAATGAGACAGTTTTTTCTGAAACAGCTTAGTGGGGTCTGAAGGCAATATCCTATAGTTTTGTGTGTTTTGCAATTGGCGCAGAGCTTCTTGTATATAGCTTTCTCTGTCTAAAACCACCACTGAACCACCCTCAGAGGATTTAATCACTATATCTTTACACTTTTTCAGTTGATCTAGAGCTTGCCTCTCCTTAAAGGATAGATTAGAGATCCTAGCTGTACTTGAAACTTGAGTATGTAACAATTTTAAATCTTGCTCCACCCTCTGATAAAAGGTTTCAATCACTGTACCCCTACTCTGTATGGGGTAAAAAGAAGAAGGGTTTTTAAACCCACAAAAACTGTTTATAGTACCTGTATCCGTATCGGCTACAGAGTGGTCCCATGAGATACTGTCAAGTAGAGTAGCATCTACTGCTTGTTCAAAGGTGCAATCCAAACTATTTGCACTGGGACCCATCTGAGCCGAGAGGGATTGTGTATCAGCAGAGAAAAAATGTTTACGTAAAGTAACATTTCTAACCAGCCTGTTCACATCAATGATGGTTTCAAACAAATTGAAGTTATTGGTTGGCACAAAATTAAGTCCATAGCCCAAGACCTTCAATTGTACAGGAGAGAGATGAAGTTTAGATAAATTAATTACATTGTAGATTTGTACTTCATCTGAGGTCTGTTGCCTCTCAATTGATACCTGTTTTGGAGGTTCTGTGTAGGACCCCCCCTGTTGGTTGAAGTTGGGCCAATGGAAAAACCTGTTCGATCTGTCTACTCTCTTCTAATGAGGGAGCAGATAGTGTACTTTGTAAAGACTGTTGAAAATGTGCTTGTGGGTTCTGATAGATATTCAATGAATTTCTGTCTACTGGTTCCTGATAACGTGACTGATAATGAGTATTGGGTGCTCCTGTATTCATGTATGGGAGGAGTTGATTTCCTATATTAGTGTAAGAATGTTGAGGATTTGTTATAATTTGATCATGGGTACCTATGTAGGTGGTATTACTTTTGAGTATACCTGGTCTCCCTTGTTGGGCCTCATCTTTCCCTGAACTGTCATCACCAGAAGACATATCACTATCTGAAAAATGCACTTGCTTATTTTGACTATTCTGTCTAGATCCCCTTCTACGTCTATTTCTGCCCCTGGCATTACCTCTATTGTTAAATCCTCCATATTGCTGGTCCCTTCTAGAGTTAAATCTTTGTCTGCGATTCCATACATATACCGTATTAGAATTGTAGTCAGTAACATCTCTAAGGTATTTAGTATTCTTTCTGTTAACAATGTCATTCTTAACACCAATTAAAACAGATTTTAGAACAGTATCAAATTGTAAATAATTGGGATCTGTCTGGCGTGCCAGCAATTCATTTTGAATCTCATGTATGTTTTTCCTTAAATCATCAAGTTGTCTCATTTTAAAAGTAACTAATAATAACATCAATCTTACTGAACATTCACTCAAAATGTCATTCCAAGAGTTAATAAATTCAATATCTGTTGTCTCAAAAGTTGGAAATTTGTTAAGGCGTAATCCCCTTGGTATAATTTTGAGCTTGAGATAACGCTCTAATGTCCAGATATCCCACTGCAACTTTGTTTCCTTAATTAAAAGTCTCTCTATTTCAATGAACAAATTACTCAATGAAAAGTCAGTTTTTTCAGTTGAAAAAATCTTATCAAGTTCAGGATTGGTGGAGTCTGCCCTGCCTACTACACGCCCACGACTTGGCGGTACAGTGAGCGGCTGCTTGAATGCCCGGCTCTTCAGAGGCTTAGGAGACGGATCCACTTTGCAAGGAGCTGAACATTACAGGAAGAGACACGCAACGGTGAGATTGTTTATTTTCTTCATAGGACCCGGTACGATCCGGTTATGTCCTAGGCGACAAGGGAATCTATACCAGCTAAGTATTTCAGAATTAGCATAACTGCTTGGAGGTAGCACATTGCTCTAACGTCTATGCTTGGGAAGCAAACAGCAGCAAGCTTTGATCAGCTACAGGGTAAGCCCTATGAATTACTGTGATTTTCTTGACTGCATATATTACATGTACAGTTTTACTAGAATTTAGGCTGAAGGCTCCTCCTGAACATTTGTCACACTTAGTCACATTAGCCTAACTTAACGGCTTGTGACTTTTTCCTGTTTCCTTTTTCTTGTACTATCTGATTCATGACAGAAACATTTTGGGTTTCATATTCCTTTATGGAGGGTGAAATTACTTATTTGTATGTGTTACTGGCAATCAAGGTGTAAAATAAAGCGGTGGTCAGGGCCCCTCCATACTCACTTATATTTTGCCCAAGTCGGCCACCACATAAAGGTACTCTTTAAGCATTACCTTAAAATCGCCGACACCTAACTTCAAGCATTAACCCCTAATCTGCCGACCGGAGCTCACCGCTATTCTAATAAATTTTTTAACCCCTAAAGCTAATTCTAACCCTAACCCTAACACCCCCTAACTTAAATATAATTTAAATCTAACGAAATAAATTAACTATTATTAAATAAATTAATCCTATTTAAAGCTAAATACTTACCTGTAAAATAAACCCTAATATAGCTACCATATAAATTATAATTATATTGCTGCTATTTTAGGATTAATATTTATTTTACAGGCAACTTTGTAATTATTTTTTTTT
Organism: Bombina bombina; assembly: GCF_027579735.1. Taxonomy (NCBI): domain Eukaryota; kingdom Metazoa; phylum Chordata; class Amphibia; order Anura; family Bombinatoridae; genus Bombina; species Bombina bombina. Next base: position 585,934,180 of record NC_069501.1, on the reverse strand, counting down.
TTTTATATAAATATTTTTATTGAGGATTAAACATAGACATACAGACATTTCTTTGTAAGATAGCTAAAATAAACAGGCAGTATGTTCCATAGCAATGAAGTAACATATAAGCAGATAGGTACATATAACTGACATAAAATAAAATACAATATTGCAGCCCACTACGTAAGTGGTACCTGTAGAATAGAATAAAAGGAAGACATATCAAACGCTAATCCTCAGTTTTTCACCTCCTTACTACAAGCAAGGCCACTTTTGGGCCTCCAACACATCTATAATACAAAATAAGAGGGAGGAAATTTTAATATAAGGACCCTTTTGGACCTTTTGACATATACAGCAAATATAGTATGTATAACCATCAAATATAAAGGGAGGGTGAAATTATGGAAACAAAGCTGAAAAACATATAGATATGAAAAGAAAAAACATTTGGTGGTATAAGAACAGTTATCTCTTGGTTCAAAACTTGGAATATGCAGGAGTATTATCCTGCACGATGAATACAGGATATAAGATATGGCAGCATATTAATCTAGAGTAGAAACGTTCATATTGTCACCTAGTACTGATATATTCTCATCAACTGAAATAAGATAATCAAGTTGGTCATTGAAATATTCTTGCATTATGAATCTCTTTCCACCTATATTAATCCATATAGATACTTGCTTCTTAAAAATAAAACACGTGAATAAAAATTAAAGGGAAAGGTTCGTTGGAATCTGTGTTCCTTTGTTTATCAAATAAACAAGAATTTGGGGGGGGGGCGGAGCTGAATTCAAGGGAGCTATAACTAAGGGAGGGTAAAAATATTGAAAGTAGATGGAGGCCGATGTACCATATTTTTCTCTAATCCTAGTAGAAATATATGTAAGCAGATGTAAGCCGTTCAGAGGCCTTAATAAAACTAAGTTAGGGACTCTATCTGCATATAATTATGAACAGAACTAGTAGACCACTCAACTATAGTATGTGACCATCCAGACTTAAGAGTGATGTCTTGACATACATATTAGGATTTGTATTTATGCACATAAGGTTCAATAATTTAACACCCTGTATATAGATCCTCTAGGGATGGTATGCAAGTAGTAGAGATGAGAATACAGTTATCTAGTGACAAAAAATAAAAATAAAAAAAATTAAAAAAAATTCTCTTTCTCTCTCTTTTGTTTATGTGGGCTAAGTACCATGTCTCTCCAAAAGCTAGAAAACAAATATAACATATAGCCGTAGGTGCCAGCTCAATTCAGAAGGCTAAACAATGGGGAATATTGTCACTTTTCAAATAATGCAAAACGGCTATTGATTAACTTCAGTTCAGTAATAAAACACACTACCTGAGCATGGGCCCTATACCCAAGCAGCATGCTGGTAACAATGCATAGGTATTGTTTAACATAAATAATCTAGTATACTGGCACCGGTTAGAGTTATGTAACTTAGGGCTGAGTGGTGCCAGATATAAAAAACAATAAAGCAGTGCAAGAGACATCACGTTACATTGCAGTAAAGAGAAATAGTTTGCCTTCCCCCTAACGTTGATTAACCCTCAATGAGCATGTAAAGGATTGCACTGCTGATGCAAAGGATTGCACTGCTGATACAAAGGTTCCTTAATCTGTTTTCTGCCTTAGAGTTGCAGTGTAAGAGACAGTATAAGGGACTCAAATGTATTTACCACCCAACTTCCTAACTTAGTGCTAACAGAGCAATTTGAACAAGAAATATGAACTGCGTACATATTATAAATTAATTAACAAAACTAAATTCAAGATGCTACTTAACATTTTTAGAGGTCTAAAACAAAAAGAGTATCTATAGTATTCCCACAGAACAGTCTCAGGTCTGGACTCAGCAGCCTACCCCACACCAGCCCGTCTGCTGGTTTGTATTAGGATAGTGGTAGCGAGTAAACTGTCCTGTTCTAAGTCCAAAGAGATGGAGCCAGCAGGTGCCCTGATCTGAAATGTCTCTCTCACCCGACTGTAGTACAACTCAACCGGTCGGCTGTTATTGCCGCGGTGTGATTTCCATATGCGGACAGCAACATTCTGTGGCCACATGAAGACTCCGGATCTGGTGTCCTCCCTCTCCGGGAACTCCATTGAGCTAAGTAAGTCCACCAAAGTTGCACAGGGCCAGACATCTGTTCCTTCTCTATACTGTTGCGTGAGAAGTGGAAGAGCCGCTCTCCCTTGCCCAACCGAATCAATCTGCATCACCATCTTCACTGAGCCTTTGAGTGTAGCTCCCGGTTCAAGTGCAAAAGTAGGTATCATGGTGACACATCTAGTGGCGAATGGTGTCTCTGCCATGGCGACCTGAAAATATGGATCCAGCTGACAAGCCATATCCTGATCCCAGTCACCTCCCGATACTCTGCCACAGATTCCTGTAGTTAGCCTCCGAGCAATAGGCAGGGGTTTGCTTTTCATCACAGGACTACAAGTGACTGCCCTTATAGTCGTCATGCTGGGTTCTGTGATGTTAGTGTTGCCATGAGGACTAAGTCCCGATTCACAGTAGTCCCTTCAGACCTTCAGTGGTCAAACGCCATCTTGAAATCCACATGGTGTAGCTAGGATTAGAAAACCTTGAGCGACTGATGCTTTAAGCTCAGATAGAAAATCCTCAAATAATACATTGATTTCATCTTCTAGTGAATACATTTCAAAATAGAACTCCTTGCTGTATGTGTAGCTAAATCCAATCCCTCGCAAATCCGGTTATCTGTATACAAGTATGTGCGATCTGCACAGAAATCTCAGAGTTAACTGAACAACATAGGCAAGCGACACACTCTAGGAAGGTTTTTCTGTGATCCTCTGAAGCTGCGTGTATAAATGACAATTTGAGTTTTGTAGTTGTCTAATAAAAACTGTAAAATATTGTTAACATCTATATAAGGATCAGGAGCTTCTCTAAAATGCGTCCTGCCGGTTCAGCTCTTCGCTCCGCCCCCCAACTTTGTAATTATTTTAACCAGGTACAATAGCTATTAAATAGTTAATAACTATTTAATAGTTACCTAGTTAAAATAATTACAAAATTACCTGTAAAATAAATCCTAACCTAAGTTACAATTAAACCTAACACTACACTATCAATAAATAAATTAAATAAAATACCTACAATTACCTAGAATTAAACCTAACACTACACTATCAATAAATTAATTAAATACAATACCTACAAATAAATACATTTAAATAAACTAACTAAAGTACAAAAAATAAAAAAGAACTAAGTTACAAAAAATAAAAAAATATTTACAAACATTAGAAAAATATTACAACAGTTTTAAACTAATTACACCTACTCTAAGCCCCCTAATAAAATAACAAAGCCCCCCAAAATAAAAAAATGCCCTACCCTATTCTAAATTAAAAAAGTTCAAAGCTCTTTTACCTTACCAGCCCTTAAAAGGGCCCTTTGTGGGGCATGCCCCAAAGAATTCAGCTCTTTTGCCTGTAAAAGAAAAATACACCCCCCCAACATTAAAACCCACCACCCACATACCCCTAATCTAACCCAAACCCCCCTTAAATAAACCTAACACTACCCCCCTGAAGATCATCCTACCTTGTCTTCACCACACCGGGTATCACACCGATCCGTCCTGGCTCCGAAGTCTTCATCCAAGCCCAAGCAGGGGCTGGCGATCCATAATCCGGCTGAGGTCTTCTATCAAGCGTCGGCTGAAGAGGTCCAGAAGAGGCTCCAAAGTCTTCATCCTATCCGGGAAGAAGAGGAGATCCGGACCGCCAACCATCTTGATCCAAGCGGCATCTTCTATCTTCATCCAATGACGAACGGCTCCATCCTGAAGACCTCCAGCGCGGATCTATCCTCTTCTTCCGACGTCCAACTGAAGAATGAAGGTTCCTTTAAGGGACGTCATCCAAGATGGCGTCCCTCGAATTCCGATTGGTTGATAGGATTCTATCAGCCAATTGGAATTAAGGTAGGAAAATTCTGATTGGCTGATGGAATCAGCCAATCAGATTCAAGTTCAATCCGATTGGCTGATTGGATCAGACAATCAGATTGAGCTCGCATTCTATTGGCTGATCGGAACAGCCAATAGAATACGAGCTCAATCTGATTGGCTGAATCCATCATCCAATCAGAAATTTCCTACCTTAATTCCGATTGGCTGATAGAATCCTATCAGCCAATCGGAATTCGACGGACGCCATCTTGGATGACGTCATTTAAAGGAACCGTCATTCGGCGAGTAGGCGTCGTAGAAGAGGATGTTCCGCGTCGGCTGGAAGATGATGGCTCCGGAAGAAAGAAGATTGAAGATGCTGCTTCATAGAAGACTTCATCCCGATTATGGACTTCTTCAGCGCCCGCTTGGATCAAGACTTCAGCCCGATGATGGATTTCTTCAGCCGTCGCTTGGATCCAGACTTCAGACTGAGGATGGACGTCACTCTTCAGCCCCCTCGCTTGGGCTTGGATCAAGACATCGGAGGCTCTTCTGGACAGATCGGGACCCGGTGTGGTGAAGACAAGGTAGGGAGATCTTCAGGGGCTTAGTGTTAGGTTTATTTAAGGGGGGTTTGGGTTAGATTAGGGGTATGTGGGTGGTGGGTTGTAATGTTGGGGGGGGTATTGTATGTTTTTTTTTTACAGGCAAAAGAGCTGAATTCTTTGGGGCATGCCCCGCAAAGGGCCCTTTTCAGGGCTGGTAAGGTAAAAGAGCTTTTCTATTTTCATTTTAGAATAGGGTAGGGCATTTTTTTATTTTGGGGGTCTTTGTTATTTTATTAGGGGGCTTAGAGTAGGTGTAATTAGTTTAAAATTGTTGTAATATTTTTCTAATGTTTGTAAATATTTTTTTATTTTTGTAACAGTTCTTTTTTATTTTTTGTACTTTAGTTAGTTTATTTAATTGTATTTATTTGTAGGTATTGTATTTAATTAATTTATTGATAGTGTAGTGTTAGGTTTAATTGTAGATAATTGTAGGTAGTTTATTTAATTTATTTATTGATAGTGTAGTGTTAGGTTTAATTGTAACTTAGGTTAGGATTTATTTTACAGGTAATTATGTAATTATTTTAACTAGGTAACTATTAAATAGTTATTAACTATTTAATAGCTATTGTACCTGGTTAAAATAAATACAAAGTTGCCTGTAAAATAAATATTAATCCTAAAATAGCTACAATATAATTATTATTTATATTGTAGCTATATTAGGGTTTATTTTACAGGTAAGTATTTAGATTTAAATAGGAATAATTTATTTAATAAGAGTTCATTTATTTCGTTAGAATAAAATTATATTTAACTTAGGGGGGTGTTAGGGTTAGGGTTAGAATTAGCTTTAGGGGTTAAAAAATGTATTAGACTAGCGGTGAGCTCCGATCGGCAGATTAGGGGTTAATACTTGAAGTTAGGTGTCGGCGATGTTAGGGAGGGCAGATTAGGGGTTAATACTATTTATTATAGGGTTATTGAGGCGGGAGTGAGGCGGATTAGGGGTTAATAACTTTATTATAGTAGCGGTGCGGTCCGCTCGGCAGATTAGGGGTTAATAAGTGTAGGCAGGTGGAGGCGACGTTGAGGGGGGCAGATTAGGGGTTAATAAATATAATATAGGGGTCGGCGGTGTTAGGGGCAGCAGATTAGG